>NW_021168085.1:0-1550 GCF_004154835.1 Alternaria arborescens
AAGTTGCCTAATAACAAGAGATAACCTTCTTTGTCTACTCTGTATATAGTAGCGTTAGTCTAGCGCTCTACGCTGTTATTATTAGTAAGGCGTAAGTTTAACGCATAAGTAGTATATATGTCTTATTATTATAGGCTAATCTACTTTAGCTTAGGGAGTTTAGCTTCCTTAAGGAGAGTAAGACCTATCTCTACAGCGCTTTTTTAGCTAATTAAACTAACATTAGCTTATAGATCTAGGATTACCTTTAACTTGTGTTCTAAAGCTGTATCTACGCTTACGTAACACATGCGCTTTATGCCTAGCAAGATATCTACAGGTATACGCTTTACTAATCCTAGAATTTTAGGGAGGCTTAACCTTTTTTTGTATAGTTAACACTAACAGGTAGCTAGTTTAGATTGCTACTTTAGCACTTATTTGCGTAGTGACCCTTCTTTTAGCATTTGTAGCAGGTAATTATATACTTGTCTTTTAATCTACTCTGTTAGCTTATTTAAGAAGTAAAAGGGCTTCGCTTTTGTTTCTCCTAGGATACGACTTAGGGGCGATATTTATACGTAGCAGGTGTTTTTCGCAAATTCCTTTTAAGCGTAGAGGCTAATGCTATTAGGTCTTTACAAGTCGCTAGGATTTAGTAGTAATTAGTAATTAATCGCTAGAGTTTAGGTCTTAGTTTTGTAAACAGGTGTTAAACCCTTTATACCTTAGTGTAAGAGGTTAACTAGTCCTCTAAGACTTCTAGGTACGTAGCGAAAGATCTAATAGTCTAGTCTTTTCGCTAGAGAGCTTAGCTATGCGCTGTAGCTGCTTCGAGGCTGCAGTTTACAAGATCTGCAAGCAGGTTAAGCAGGTACTGCTTGTAGTATTCCTAAGTAGGGGTTTATTTGCATGCTTCGAAGCTACGTTTAAAGTACGCATACTAAAGCTCTTTTAGATCGCCCTTAAGGTATTGTATTAACTATATTACTCTGTTCTTATCCTCCTTTAGCTCCTTAAGTAGCAAGCAAAAAGCTATTTCGCAAGAGCAAATAAACTCCTAATATTCCTAAATGTTCTTACTCTAGTACCCTGTTAGATCTTTTAGTTTTAGCGTGCGCCTAGTATGCGCTACACTAAGTGCTGTAGTAACGTTAATTGTGCGCCTCTCTTGAGGGTAGGGACTTAACAAATTATCTAACACGCCTACGTTCCTGCTTTGCTCTAATTTTTCTAGCTAGAGGATTTCCTCCTCTAGTTAGCGCAACTAATTTTGTTGTTGTAGATTTAGGAGTTTATCTTGTTGTATCTATGCTACTTAGATGCGCTCCTTAATTAACAGGGTTGCGCTTTACTCGCGGGGTATAGGCTTAGCGCTTAAGGTGCGTAATAAAAAGACCTAGTCTAAATCTCTGCTCTAAGAGCAGGCATGTTGCCCTAATTAAGTAGAAGGAGCTATCTCCTAACTATTAGCTAAAGAGAAGGATTATTATATAAGGCGTAACTGTAGGCAATAGTGCTTGCTTTACGTTACTAAAGACAGTAGGAGATAGCTTATATATTTAGACTAC
>NW_021168086.1:0-1549 GCF_004154835.1 Alternaria arborescens
TGTCTTTAATAGTAGGTAACAGTAGAGTACGCAGGCAGATATTAAGCATTAATATAACAGCGTCTAAATTAAATAGAACTAAGCTAGCGCCTTAGAAGCCTCTTAGGATATTACTCTTTGTAATTAAAATGTTTTAAGCAGCAATAAAGCATAGCAAGAACTCTATTTTAGTAATATAGGTAATCTTATTATATATTAGCTTCTTAGCTTAGCACCTATACGCCTTCTTTAGCAGCGCAAAACAGCTAACGTTAAGCGGCTGCAGCAAGTGCGAGGAGTGTAGAGGCATACAAAAGGTGATTATCTTCTTCTCCTCGCAGAGCTAGTAGAAATCAATCGAGTTGTGGCTCTTATAACTGTCGATAACTAGCAGGCGATAGCTGCTAACAACCCTCTTCTTTGTATGCTTGTTAAAGTGCTCTAGCTACTTAAGACCGAGCTTATTTGTTGTCTACCTGTTCTCAGAGACCCTAATAACCTAATCCTAGAGCAGGTCCTCTTCCTTGTACTAGGCGGAGAGGTAGTGCTTGCTAGCAAAGATAATAAAGGGTAGAATCGCCTACCTTGTCGCGTCTATGCCCTAGATAGCTGTGACTTACTCCTAGTTGCCCTGCTGCACTGTCTTTAGCTGTCCTCAACAGTCTGCTGCTGTAACTACTGCGCTAGTTAATATTACGCCTATTATAAAGCTAGTCTTATTAAAGTTGTACGTGTCTTCGTCTTAGATGCCGTACTTCGCCTTTGTATTCTGTACTAGGCGGAACTAGCCTTAAATAACCTTAGGATCTTCGCAGAGGGCTCTACTATAGTTGTACTTTTAATTAAACTTAGTTTTAAGCTTAGAACGACGATTTACAAAGTTTACAGCCTAGTTCTTGCTAACTAGCTTCTAATTGCGGATCTTAAGTAAAGAACTAGCTATCTCTTTAATATTAGCGAGCCTAGGCGGATATCCTTGCTCTACTAGCTTAAGAACATGTTTAACAATTGCTATCTCTTTAGATCCTCGAAGAGCTATTAAGTTAGGCGCGCAATCGCGTCGTTAAGGCGTCCTAGCGAGTCGCCTTCGTAGTGTTGCTTTAGAGACGCTATAGATAGCTCTAGCGCGTCGCGTTGTTAGTGACGCGTCTCTTTAGATAGCCTGTATCGCAAGCTGTATATCTGCTTTGTTTGAGATTGTTTTTACGCTGTTGCGTTGAGGCATTACGACTTAATTGAAGTTTAGTGAGGTCTTAGCAAAAGTGCGTTACTCGCTTAGGTGCGTTACTCGCTTGTAAACTACGTTATACCTTAGGACTTAATCTTTATTAATACGCTATATAAGTGTATCTTTATAAACTTAAGTACGTATTAGTTAATTAGAGCTTACACTTTTCTCTTATATAAAGGCGTCCTTTTACAAGAGTTAGAGTAGAACTTCTAACAACGTTTCTAACTTAGCTAATATAAGTTTACTACTAACTAGTACTCTAGCTAGTAAGCGTAGCATATATAGTATATACTCTATAGCGCTAGTAGTAGAGACCTTTACAGCGCTGTATATACTAGC
>NW_021168087.1:0-1533 GCF_004154835.1 Alternaria arborescens
CCCCCCGTACTGCCCCCCGTACTGCCCCCAGTATTCCAAAATCTCTTGTTGAATCAACGAATCTTCTTGATGTGGACATAAACTCGATCTCGCTAAGCGAAAATTGCATCAAGCCTTTTGTATACAAGGATGGTATGACAGAAGACGGACCCGTGGTAGCAATTCGCCCCTCTGTTTCCGGTAACCCGAGATTCCATCGTTTCATCATCAACGCTGGTCTGGATGACGACGAAAATTGTGAGTACTTCAAGGTTGTCAAAGGTAGTGACCTTGGCCCCGGAGCTGCTGCAGGTATGCCGCAAGACAAAGAGACGAATTTCAATCTCAAGGAAAGAAAGAAAGACTTTGAAGACCTCGAGAATGTAAAAATCGGTCCTTGTGTCGTCATGCCACGCGCGGAGAGCTACCAACGCCGCCCCGGCGTAAAGGAGCGTCAGCCGGATACATACATCCGGGTCAAGTATCTGAACATCGACGAGACTGACTGGCTAACCAGAAGTGAATTTTACCAGCTCTGTGGCAGAAGAAATTGGGCTGACAAGGAATACTTCAACCGGCTCGTTCCAGAATACTATAAGAGACAGTTGTTGTTTGAGGCGTGCAAGGCACAGAAAAAGAATCCCAAGACAAAGTCACCTTTAACATCGGAGGATTTTGAAGCCTACCCATGGTTGTTCCCGAAGGATGAGGGAATGGAAATGCAGCACAATATGGAGACGAAAAAGCGGCACGATAAGGGGAAGAAGAGGCAGGACGAGGAGATGGATATCGATACCGAGCACAAATCTGATGACGGCGAGGACGCCGCCTGAGATGTAGAGCTATAGTGCTTTGCAAACTCGGAACGAACAAAGTTTAATGTATAATAGTACCTAGATAGTTGATCAATTTTATTTCTGTTTGCTCACCGTGGGAAGGACGCTCTACTTGGTACTACGGATGCTGAGCCTCGGTGATTAGCAAGGAAAGACCATGGAGAGAATCTTAGGCGCGGGTGGCGCTGCGTGGGAATGTTGCAGAGGTGGGTCCGTTTCCGAGAGGCTTGGGCACGTTCCTTCTGTGACCGGACTATGCCTGAGATTATGCCGCGTGTGCACGGGCTTCGGATGTGACGAGTGAGCCCGCCCCTGCAGTCAAATCTGACACCACGCGAACCCCGCACCCCTGCCAACCTGGACAACCTGGACAACCTGGACAACCTGGACAACCTGGACAACCTGGACAACCTGGACAACCTGGACAACCTGGACAACCTGAACAGACGTCAGCTTGCCTCCTACGCATAAGCGATGTTGGAATTTGAGCTCAAAAAGGGCGCTAAGACACAGGAGGCGCAAATGCGAGCGGGACATGACAAGCTCCAGTGGGACAGATTTTATGTACGGCTATACATCGACACTCACCCGAGGCAGACTGACAGGACATAATAGAACATAACAAAGGCAGAGATTAATACGCTTGTAGAAGCAAATCCAGATATAAGCTGGCCAACAGTGCCTGGCGACGTCCTAGCTACCATCTTTGCTCGTGTCA
>NW_021168088.1:0-1531 GCF_004154835.1 Alternaria arborescens
GCCGCAGCGTCTACAGCGTCTTTGCGACGGTTCGCCCACCTCAACGCGCACCCTCTTCTTCGCCTTCTTCCTATCGCTGCGCGCCCTAAACTCCTTTAGAGTTGTAAGTTAAAGACCTTCCTCTACTATAAGAGTTCCCTCCTTCTGTACTTGCTTTCTTTTATACGATTTACGTCGCGTAGCAGCCTTGTTAGCTGCTTTAAGCTCAGCGATACGCTTTTGCAACAACACTAAAGCATGCGCTATTATCTCTGCGCCTTTAGAGAGGCTTTTCACCGCCTTAACTATTAAAGTAGGTAAGCTGTCTACATGCCTCTAAAACCTCTCGAGAACTAGCTTTGTTTAAGACCCTAACTCTAGGGTATTGCTTAGGGTTTACAACTGCTAGGGACTGTCCTCAACAGTAGGTAACAGTAGAGTACGCAGGCGGACGTTAAGCATTGATATAACAGCGTCTAGATTAAATAGAACTAAGCTAGCGCCTTAGAAGCCTCCTAGGATATTGCTCTTTGTAATTAAGACGTTTTAAGCGGCAATAAAGCACAGCAAGAACTCTGTTTTAGTAATGTAGGTAATCTTGTTGCGTATTAGCTTCTCAGCTTAGCACCTATACGCCTTCTTTAGCAGCGCAAAACAGCTAACGTTAAGCAGCTGCAGCAAGTGCGAGGAGTGTAGAGGTATATAGAGGGTGATTATCTTCTTCTCCTCGCAGAGCTAGTAGAAATCGATTAAGCTGTAGCTCTCGTGACCGTTAAGAACTAGCAGGCAGTAACTACTAATAACCCTCCTCTTTGTATGCCTGTTAAAGTGCTCTAACTACTTAATACTAAGCTTGTTTGTCGTCTAGCTGTTCTTAGAGACTGCAATTACTTAGTCTTAAGGCAGGTTTTCCTCTTTATACTAGGCGGAGAGGTAGTGCTTGCCTTAGAAGATAATAAAGGGTAGAATCGCCTACTCTGTCGCGTCTATGCCCTAGATAGCTGTAACCTACTCCTAGTTGCCTTGCTAAATAGTTTTAGGCTGTCCTCAACAGTCTACTGCTGTAACTACTAAGCTAGTCGATATTACGCCTATTATAAAGCTAGTCTTATTAAAGTTGTACGTGTCTTCGTCCTAGATGCTGTACTTTGCCTTTGTATTCTGTACTAGGCGGAACTAGCTTTAAATAACCTTAGGATCTTCGCAGAGGGCTCTACTATAGTTATACTTTTAATTAAACTTAGTTTTAAGCTTAGAATAACGATTTACAAAGTTTGCAGCCTAGTTCTTGCTAACTAGCTTCTAATTGCAGATCTTAAGTAAAGAACTAGCTATCTCTTTAACATTAGCGAGCCTAAGCAGATATCCTTGCTCTACTAGCTTAAGAACATGTTTAACAATCGCTATCTCTTTAGATCCTCAAAGAGCTATTAAGTTAGGCGCGCAATCGCGTTGTTAAGGCGTCCTAGCGAGTCGCCTTCGTAGTGTTGCTTTAGAGACGCTATAGATAGCTCTAGCGCGTCGCGTTGTTAGTAACGCGTCTCTTTAGATA
>NW_021168089.1:0-1520 GCF_004154835.1 Alternaria arborescens
AAACACCAATCCTCAACTTCTCCACATCACTCATCATGACTACCATCGAAAGTCTTCTGCAAAGGAACAAGTCCGCCTGTTCATTCTTTGTGATCTAAGCTGTGGCTAACTTTGAAGCAGGGCCACTAAGCATGTTCCTCTTCCTTACATCTCCGAGTTGAGCACTCTTAGAGCTCCTCCTATTCGTACTCTAATCGGTGTGTCAGCCCAAACTGTGCTCACGGAAGCACTCTTGTCGGTGACTAACCAGTCCCTACCTTAGTTACCTGTGCCGACCCTCGCGTCTGCCCAGAGAAGTAGTTCAACCTCAATCCAGGAGGTACGCAGTGACGTCGAGAGACTTAGATAGAATAGACTAACTCGAAACATAGAGGTTATTATTCATCGCAATGCTAGCGGCAACGTTCAGCATGCTTTCCGGGACATCAGCGTCCTGGACAGCCTCTTTACCATCGATGAAATCGCCGTCATCCACCACACCGACTGTGGCACCCTCCACTTCAAGGAGGAGCAGGTCCGCGACTATGTAAAGAAGCAAACCGACGAGACTCACTGGGCTGAAGTTGACAAGATGGTCTTCAGCGCAAATGCGGAGTAAGCATACCCAACAGAATACCAATATCCGTTTCTGACAGTTTTCAGGTAATTAGCATCGAGAAGAGTGTCAAAGAGGATCTTGCATAGGTTCGCGCCCATCCCATAATCAGAGAGCAGCTGAAGGGAGGATGCCAAGGATTTATCTTTGACATCAAGACTAGCGAACTGAAGAAAGTTGGTACTGCCTGAGTCTAAGCCCTAGGTCTGCCGTGGTGGCATATAGTAGTAGGGCGTGGGGTGGGTTGACGATTAGGGCTTGCGTAGATAGTTGTCGCACTAAACGTGTATGACAAACTAATAGTGAAAAGTGTGTAAAAATTGAATATGCACGAATATAAGGAAAATGTATTGTGATTGTATGTATGTAGATGTGAGATCCTCTTTTTTTGCGATAGTGAGGAGAGGTGCTTTTATGTCTCTCGCGACAGCTATCATGTAATTATTAATTCCAGAGCCAATAAGCTTCCACCAGGTGGATCTGGCCTGCGACATTTACTGATCATTTACACGAACGATGTCCAGGTCTGCTTGCTCCACTACCAGCGAAGTGTCCGCAGAGACTAGGCAAGATATCTACCCACGGAGTTCGCAAAGATTGCGGCTCTCGTTCACTCAAGTAGGGTCGAAAGTACTGATCAGTTTCGCACGGGATCAATAGGGCCCTCGCCTTGTTCTCTGCCATAGCGGGCCTCATCCCAAGTAGTTTAGCTTAGCGGAAGTCGGCTCGCTTACATAAAAGCGCCGATAGACAAGGTACTTAATGCGCTCAAAGAAGTAGTATAGCGTAAAGCGGATGGCCAATCCCATTAGAAGATTGTGGCTTGGTGTGTGGCGGAAACGAAGCCGATGAGCCGGGGTATCAATGTTTACAGTCGCGGCCGGATGGATGCCAAGCAGACGGTGCAACGATGATTCGGGCAAGA
>NW_021168090.1:0-1520 GCF_004154835.1 Alternaria arborescens
AAACACCAATCCTCAACTTCTCCACATCACTCATCATGACTACCATCGAAAGTCTTCTGCAAAGGAACAAGTCCGCCTGTTCATTCTTTGTGATCTAAGCTGTGGCTAACTTTGAAGCAGGGCCACTGAGCATGTTCCTCTTCCTTACATCTCCGAGTTGAGCACTCTTGGAGCTCCTCCTATTCGTACTCTGATCGGTGTGTCAGCCCAAACTGTGCTCACGGAAGCACTCTTGTCGGTGACTAACCAGTCCCTACCTTAGTTACCTGTGCCGACCCTCGCGTCTGCCCAGAGAAGTGGTTCAACCTCAATCCAGGAGGTACGCAGTGACGTCGAGAGACTTAGATAGAATAGACTAACTCGAAACATAGAGGTTATTATTCATCGCAATGCTGGCGGCAACGTTCAGCATGCTTTCCGGGACATCAGCGTCCTGGACAGCCTCTTTACCATCGATGAAATCGCCGTCATCCACCACACCGACTGTGGCACCCTCCACTTCAAGGAGGAGCAGGTCCGCGACTATGTGAAGAAGCAAACCGACGAGACTCACTGGGCTGAAGTTGACAAGATGGTCTTCGGCGCAAATGCGGAGTAAGCATACCCAACAGAATACCAATATCCGTTTCTGACAGTTTTCGGGTAATTAGCATCGAGAAGAGTGTCAAAGAGGATCTTGCATGGGTTCGCGCCCATCCCATGATCAGAGAGCAGCTGAAGGGAGGATGCCAAGGATTTATCTTTGACATCAAGACTGGCGAACTGAAGAAAGTTGGTACTGCCTGAGTCTAAGCCCTGGGTCTGCCGTGGTGGCATATAGTAGTAGGGCGTGGGGTGGGTTGACGATTGGGGCTTGCGTAGATAGTTGTCGCACTGAACGTGTATGACAAACTAATAGTGAAAAGTGTGTGAAAATTGAATATGCACGAATATGAGGAAAATGTATTGTGATTGTATGTATGTAGATGTGAGATCCTCTTTTTTTGCGATAGTGAGGAGAGGTGCTTTTATGTCTCTCGCGACAGCTATCATGTGATTATTGATTCCAGAGCCAATGAGCTTCCACCAGGTAGATCTAGCCTGCGACATTTACTGATCATTTACACGAACGATGTCCAGGTCTGCTTGCTCCACTACCAGCGAAGTGTCCGCAGAGACTGGGCAAGATATCTACCCACGGAGTTCGCAAAGATTGCGGCTCTCGTTCACTCAAGTAGGGTCGAAAGTACTGATCAGTTTCGCACGGGATCAATAGGGCCCTCGCCTTGTTCTCTGCCATGGCGGGCCTCATCCCGAGTAGTTTAGCTTGGCGGAAGTCGGCTCGCTTACATAAAAGCGCCGATAGACAAGGTACTTAATGCGCTCAAAGAAGTAGTATAGCGTAAAGCGGATAGCCAATCCCATTAGAAGATTGTGGCTTGGTGTGTGGCGGAAACGAAGCCGATGAGCCGGGGTATCAATGTTTACAGTCGCGGCCGGATGGATGCCAAGCAGACGGTGCAACGATGATTCGGGCAAGA
>NW_021168091.1:0-1517 GCF_004154835.1 Alternaria arborescens
TACTATACAGTACTATTAAAAACAGTAATTAATATTTGTAGTAGCCTAATTTATTTAGAAATATCTACTACATCTTACGTATATATACGCAAGTTGTATCTTACTTTGCTGCAGCGTCTACAGCGTCTTTAAAACAATTCGCCTACTTTAACGCGCGCTTTTTTCTTTGCTTTTTTCTTATCGCTACGCGCTTTAAACTCCTTTAGAGTTATTAGTTAAAGACTTTCTTTAACTATAAGAGTTCCCTTTTTCTGTACTCGCTTTCTTTTATATAATTTACGTTGCGTAGCAGCTTTATTAGCTGCTTTAAGCTTAGTAATACGCTTTTACAATAACACTAAAGTATGCGCTATTATCTCTGCGCCTTTAGAGAGGCTTTTTACTACTTTAACTATTAAAGTAAGTAAGCTATCTATATGCCTCTAAAACCTCTTAAAAACTAGCTTTATTTAAGACCTTAGTTCTAAAGTATTGCTTAGAGTTTGCGACTACTAAAAACTGTCTTTAACAGTAAGTAATAGTAGAGTACGCAAGCAGATATTAAGCGTTAATATTACAGCCTCTAAATTAAATAAAACTAAGCTAGCGCCTTAAAAGCTTCTTAAGATATTACTCTTTATAATAGAGGCTTTATAGGCGGTAATAAAGCACAGTAAGAACTTTGTTTTTATAATATAAGTAATTTTATTATATATTAGCTTTTTAGCTTAGCACCTATACGCCTTCTTTAGCAGCGCAAAATAGCTAACGTTAAGTAGCTATAGTAAGTGCAAGGAGTGTAAAAGCATATAGAGAGTAATAATCTTCTTCTCCTCGCAAAGCTAGTAGAAATTAATTAAGCTGTAGCTCTTATAACTATTAAGAACTAGTAAGTAGTAGCTGCTAACAACTCTCTCCTTTATATGCCTATTAAAGTGCTTTAGCTACTTAATACTAAGCTTATTTGTTATCTAGCTGTTCTTAGAGACTGCAATTACTTAGTCTTAAAGTAGGCTCTCCTCTTTATACTAGGCAGAGAAGTAGTGCTTGCCTTAGAAGATAATAAAAGGTAGAATTACTTACTCTATCGCGTTTATACTCTAAATAGCTATAACCTACTCTTAGTTACTCTGCTACACTATCTTTAGCTGTCTTTAATAGTCTGCTGCTGTAACTACTGCGCTAGTTAATATTACGCTTATTATAAAGCTAGTCTTATTAAAGTTGTACGTATCTTTGTCTTAAATACTATACTTCGCCTTTATATTCTATACTAGGCAGAACTAGCCTTAAATAACCTTAAGATCCTTGCAGAAGGCTCTACTATAGTTATACTTTTAATTAAACTTAACTTTAAGCTTAGAGCAACACTTTATAAAGTTTGTAGCTTACTTCTTACTAACTAGCTTCTAATTGCAGATCTTAAGCAAAGAATTAGCTATCTTTTTAATATTAGTAAGCTTAAGTAGATATCTTTACTCTATTAGCTTAAGAATATACTTAACAATCGCTACCTCTTTAGATCTTTAAAGAGCTAT
>NW_021168092.1:0-1503 GCF_004154835.1 Alternaria arborescens
AGAGACTAATCTCTTTGTAGTAGAGAAGTGTAGCATAGACTAATGTCTAGTAACTAAAATAATAACATCTAACTAAACTATGCTAGCTATTCTAACTAGGTGTATAATTAGCTAGAGACTTATTTTCTGTTACTTCTATAGTCTTAGTATATAGCATATTTACACACAATTACCTATCTGCGCTTTTATATTTATAGGAAAGCTACGCTTAGTATTGCAAATAGGTAGGTTACTACAGCATACTAACGCATATATAGTCTTTAATATATCTTGTTATTAGTACGCTACTTTAAAATAACACTGTATAGTGTACAGTTTAAAACCTCTGTAAGAATATTTCTAAACTAGACTAAGCTTAATAATAGAAAGTTAATATTATAACCTCTACTGCACGCTTAACTTAGCGTTTACTTTAATCTATCTCTTAATTAGTACTGTAGTTATTAAATAATACTAGCACTAATATAAATTCGCCTTAGCTTAGTAAGCTTAAATTTGTTAAAGAAAACGCCTTTCTATAGTTCTGTAAGCTATTAATCTTATTTGTACTACGCTATAGCATGCATATAATATACATTTTCCTAGCAGTGTTAGCAGTCGCGACTTAAGCCTATATGTTGCTGTAGTATCTGCCTCCTCTAAGTAGTAGTTTGCAAGCAAACTCCTTAACAACGTAGGTAGACAACAAACTTAACTTTCCTATTAGATGCTGTAATTCTAATAGCAAGCTAACACTACTCTCTCTTAGAGACTGCTGTAGCTATCTTAATCTTCTAAACACAGAAAAAGGCTAGCTGCAGGTAACATAAGAACTAGGCTAAGACGCATACTTCTAGCTGTCTAATTACACGTACACTACTAATGCTCTAAGATTAACGCACTATAGTAGAAGCTGTTAAATTAGCTTCTTTGTAGATAGAGGCTAGACCTAGAAAGTCGCAGCTTCGTACTATAAGAACTACTCCTACTAATAGGAGAATAATCTCTAGGTCTTCTACTTTAAGGTTCCTCTAAACATACTAAGCAAGCTAGCTGTATTTGCTTAGATCTAGCTAAATTAAGAGCACAAGTCTTTTATAAACTGTGCCTTAGTCTAGATTAGTGCAGGCTCTAGCAGAGACACTACACCTATTAATTTAAGTACTACAGCTAATTTAAGAATATACTACACTGCACCTGCAACTCTTACAGGTAAAGTTTTAACAGAAAGAGAATAATAGAGGTTAGGTAATTGCAATTAAAACTTAACTAGCCGCAATATCTACCCTAGAGGATGTGCGCGATTGCACTACAATCGCGCTGTGTTGTTAGTAGCGATAAGGATGCGATAAGAAGCGAGGCGTAGGATCGCGGTAGTAGGATCGCGGTTAGCTAGCTACGCTACTAAGCTGGCTATAGAAGATCGAAAGAAGCTATTTTGTGCAGATTTACGCTAGGATTTCAGATCTTTACTCAGTTTATCGATAGCTGCTCTCGTTGTTGAGATATCCGCGTTCAAAGGTA
>NW_021168093.1:0-1494 GCF_004154835.1 Alternaria arborescens
TTATAAGGGGCTACGCTTAAGGAGCTATCGCACAGGTATACTAAAGTTATATTTAATAGAGAAGAAAACTGTAAGCTACCTCGTCTTAAAAGTTAATTAGTAGCAGCTTAAATTATCTTTTAGTCTAAAGTTTAAAAGTTTAGTCTAAGCGTTGTTTAGACGCGTTAACTGCAAACTGTGCGCTTATGCACGTAACTAAGATATTATTAAAGATTCGCTAACTAGGCTTTAGCCTATTATAATACTCTCTTTCTCTCTTTTTTTAAAAGATATCCTAGCAGAACTCTTAGAGTAACTGTCTCTCTTTATCTTAAAAGCCTCTTGTATAAGCCTCCTATTAGTCTAGAGCTTCTGTGTTCTCTAAGAGTTCTGCTAGTTTAAGTATTATTTAGTAGTAGCCTTTCTACTTAACTTTAAAATACAGCTTCTAACTACGCCCCTAGCGCTTTAGCTATTCGCCTACGATCTCTTTAACAACTTACTCTTCTTTATCTCTAACTCGCAGCAGTAGTAGTTAGTAATTGTCTTGTACTTAGCTTAGTAGCAGGTCTAAGCTAGCAAGGCGTAGTCTGTTAATATAGAAGACAAGGTAATAGCCTAGTAAGGTATCTAGCTTAACTAAATAGCTATTAACTACTTTAATTACTGTATATTTAGCATTCTTCTAATTAAGTTTCTAAAACTAGCGCCCTATCTTATACTACTTATCGAGCTTTAGCTAGACTTTATTGCTAACCTTGTAGCTCTTTACCTCTTTGTAGTGCCTATTCGCTTGTCTTTCTTGCTTAGCCTAAGCTTTAGCTATGCTAGCCTATACTAGGTCGAACATATCTCTAAACTTAGCTACAATTGCTTCTGCCTTCTTGCGGTCTAAACGTTCTTTAGCTGTGTACTTTTTCTTGTTAGCGCTAAGCAGTGTTCCTAATTGCAGTAGGTTAACGTTGTAGCTGTGTTATAAGAAGAACAAAGCTACTCTTATTAACGTCGCGTCTCTCCTATTAATAGCGATCTAGGCTATAAGGCAATACAATGCTTAGTTGTCTTGCGACTAGCTAATAAACGCTTAAATGTACGCTTCCTATACGCTGTTTATTTGTTTTGTTGCGCTATCTGTCTGCAGGTAGAAAGCTATTAACAACTACTAATTAATCTTTAGGATCTTGCAAAGACGTTCTTATAGTACGCTAATAAACTAAGTCCCTCTATTAGATGTAATAGCGTCTAGTAACTAATAGTATGCTACTACTTGCCTAATAAACGCTTAGGCTACTATCTCTGTCTTAGTGTTAAGTAGTAAGATAAAAATCGCGCCTTTGCTTAATTAGTTAGTAATAACTATAAGATAAGTTATGCCTTCGCTAAAAGGCAATCTGTTAATAAAGTCTATAGATATCTCCTTCTAAATCTAATTAGGTATTAGTAGCAGCTTAAGGAACCCTTAGGTGCCTTCTCTCTATAGTTTTATTCTCCTACAGATATTGCAGTTCCTAACGT
>NW_021168094.1:0-1487 GCF_004154835.1 Alternaria arborescens
CGCCTTTTTAGCAGCGCAGAATAGCTATTGTTAAGTAGCTATAGTAAGTATAATAAGTGCAGAGGTATATAAAGAGTAATAATCTGCTATTCTTTATAGTATTACTAAGATTTAGGTAAGTTATAGCTCTTATACCTATTAATAACTAGTAAGTAGTACCTACTAATAACTCTCTTCTTTATATACTTATTAAAGTGCTCTAGCTACTTAAGACTAAGCTTATTTGTTATTTAGCTATTCTTAGAGACTCTAATAACCTAATTATAAAGTAGGTCTTCTTTCTTGTACTAGGTAGAGAGGTAGTGCTTGCCTTAGAAGATAATAAAAAGTAGAATAGCTTACTCTATCGCGTTAATACCCTAGATAGCTGTAACCTACTCGCAGTTGCTCTGCTAAACAGTCTTTAGCTATTCTTAATAGTCTAAGCTTGTAACTACTACTCTAGTTAATATTACGCCTATTATAAAGCCTGTTTTGTTAAAGTTGTACGTATCTTTGTCTTAGATACTATACTTAGCTTTTATATTATATACTAGCTAGAACTAGTCTCTAACAACTTTAGAATCTTTATAGAGGGCCCTCTTATAGTTATACTTTTAATTAAACTTAACTTTAAGCTTAGACTAACGCTTAACAAAAGTTATAGCCTAGTTAATACTAACTAGGTATAGGCAACGCGCATCCTGCAAAGAATTAGCTATATCTTTAATAGCAGTAAGCTAAGAGGGAAATCCTTGCGCGTTAAGGTTAAAGATATGCTTAATAAGTATATCCTTTTTTATATCTAATAGTCTCTTTAAGTTAAGTCTATAGTTAAATTAAAATATCTTTCTTATAAATTAATTCTTAAGCGTACTTTAAGAGACTTTGTAGATAGCTACAGTATATTGCGAAGTAAGAGTTGTATCTTATTAGATAGCTTAGATTATAGTCTAGATTTAGTTTTTAACTAAAAGCTTTTAAGCGTAATTGCGCTTTAATATTTCGCTTAAAAGTTAAATAGTCGTAGTTTTAGTAGGGTCTTAGCACAGGTAGGCAAATCAGGCGTATAGCTAACTCGCCTGTAGGGTACGTTATAGAGATATCTAAAAATAGTTTTATTCTATATTATAAACTGCAAAGAGGGTACTTATTAAATTTAATACTAAGACATACTTTAAGGTTTAATTATTACAGCTTTATTACTACTAATTTCTTTAAGAAAGAACTGTAACAATACTAACTATAGCGCTTAGCGTTAGAGCTTAGGCTAATTCTAATATAATGTTAGTATAGCGTATAATAGATAGATATAAAAGAAGAAAGTAGTGACTAAGACTAGCATAGTTAAGCTTTTAGTCTTCTAGGCGTATAAGGTAGAAAGAGAAGAGAGTTTGTCTTTGTAATATTTATAGAGATATATTTATAACTTAGTAATATAGTGTTGCACGCGAATTAACTCTTATAATATTAAAGACCTAAGCTCTACCGCTAAGCGCTATACTTAG